>NW_028168347.1:0-26708 GCF_964237585.1 Gallinula chloropus
GAGGGACTCAAAGGCTCGGCCAATGGGAGGGGAGAGACAGGCTCGGCCAATGGGATGGGAGGGACTCAAAGGCTCGGCCAATGGGATAGGAGGGACTCAAAGGCTGGGCCAATGGGAGGGGAGAGACTCACAGGCTCAGCCAATGGGAGGGGAGGGACTCAAAGGCTCAGCCAATGCGGGGGGAGAGACTCACAGGCTCGGCCAATGGGAGGGGAGGGACTCAAAGGCTCGGCCAATGGGGGCGGGGGGATGCGGTGCAGCACCTCGGAGGGTCAGCCAATGGGATCGCAGCACTTTGAGCAGCCTGTGGGCTGGGCCAGAGGGGGCGCGGTGGCTCAGGACGCCAGCCAATGGGAGCACGGCACAGCGGAGGCTCAGCCTATGGGAGCACGGCGCCTCAGAGGGCCGGCAATGGGAGGGCAGTGCACCAAGGGCTCAGCCAATGGGAGGGCAGTGCACCAAGGGCTCGGCCAATGGGAGTGCACTGCAGCAAAGCTTCGGCCAATGAGGGCCCAGCACCTCAAAGGGGCAGCCAATGGGAGCTCGTCTCCGCGGGGGCTCGGCCAATGGGCTCACAGCACCTCAAAATCTCAGCCAATCAGCGCGCGGCGTCCTCGCCAATCGGAGCGCGCCTTTCAGCCGCCGGCAGGGCCCGGAGCCAATGAGCGCGGAGCTTACAACGCCCTCCCTTTCCCGTGCACTCGGCAGCCAATCAGCGCCGGGAACGGCGCGGTGGGCGTGGCCACGCCCGCTGTGGGTGGGGCTCCCGCTCCCCCCCTCAAACCCCGCCGCGCTGCGATTGCCGCCGGCATCTCGCGAGATTTCCCCTCCCCCTTCCCTGCGCTTTTCCCTCGGGCGGCCCCGTGGCTCCGCCTCTTCCGGTCCGGGCGCGCGTGGCGGCGGCGGCGACAAGGTGGGTGCGGGGGGGGCCGGGGGGCTCGGGGGTTCTGAGGGGCTGGGGGGGACTGGGGGGGCTCGGGGGGCTCTGAGGGGCGGGGGGGAGACCAGGGGGGCTCGGGGGGGGTTCTGAGGGGCCGGGGGGGGGGCGGGAGCCCTCGGGGGGTCTCTGAGGGGCCGGGGGGCTCGGGGGGGTTCTGGGGGGCCGTGGGGGGGACCGGGGGGTCTCGGGGGGGTTCTGAGGGGGCGGGGGGGGCTCGGGGGGGTTCTGAGGGGCCGGGGGGGGGCTGCTGGCCGGGGGGCTCCGGGGGGGGGGGGGGGGGACGCTGGGCTGTGGGGGGTCTTGGCGGGGCCGGGTGGGGCTTTGGGATGGGGTCTGGGGGGGGGTGCTCGGTGGGGATTGGGGGGTCTATGGGGGGCTGGGAGGGGACTCGAGGGGTCTGGGGTGGGATCGGGGGTGGGTTGAGGTCCAGGAGGGGCCCTGGAAGGGGGATTGTGGGGGCGGGGCGGGGCGTGGTTGGTGGGAGGGGGGTCTTTGGGGGGTGGGGGGGGTCTCGGTGGGGATTGGGAGGTCTGTGGGGGGCTCGGGGGGCTGTGGCTGGGTTTGGGGCGGGGGGGTTGAGGTCCAGGAGGGGTCCTGGAAGGGGGTTGGGGGGGCTGGGCGGGGTGTGGGGGTTGTGGTTGTTGGGGGGGGTCTTTGGGGGGGGGGGGGGGGGATTGGGGGGGTCTTTGGGGGGTGGGGGTGTCTCGGGGGGTCCGGTGGGTGCCGGTCTGAGCCCCGTTTGCCCCCCCAGATGCCCGGGGTGACGGTGAAGGACGTGAACCAGCAGGAGTTCGTGCGAGCGCTGGCGGCCTTCCTCAAGAAGTGAGGGGGGTCGTGGGGAGCTGGGGGGGGGGGGAGGTCCCGGGGGTCGTGGGGAGCTGGGGGGGGGGGGGGGTCCCGGGGGTCGTGGGGAGGGCGGGGTTACTGGGGGAGATCCCGGTTCCGGGGGGGGCAATTATAGGGTACGGGGGAGGGGCAGGGTAGTTACTCACCCCGGAAGGGGAGGGGGGCAAATCCCGCTTTGGGGGGGGGGGGTTGCTGGGGGTGGGGAGGGGGGTTACCGGTATTGGGGGGGCTTAACTGGTTATTTGGGGGGGGGATTACTGGGCCGTGGGGGGTTACTGGGGGCTGGAGGAGGGTGTTTGCTGTTACTGGGGGGCGAAGGGGGTTGTTGCCGGTCCCCGGGGGGGTGTCACTGGGTGTTCCCAGTCCCGGGGGTGTCACTGGGTGTTCCCGGTCCCTGGGGGGTGTTTCTGGCCGTGGGGAGGGTGTCACCAGGTGTTCCCAGTCCCAGGGGGGTGTTACTGGCCGGGGGGGGTGTCACTGGGTGTTCCCGGTCCCCGGGGAGTGTCACCGGGTGCTCCCGGTCCTGAGGGGGGTGTTCCCGGTCCCGGGGTGGGGGGTGTTCCCGGTCTCGGGGGGGTGTTGCCGGTCCCGGGAGGGTGTTCCTGGCCGGGGGGGATATCACGGAGTGTTCCCAGTCTCGGGGGGGTGTCACCAGGTGTTCCCAGTCCCAGGGGGTGTTCCCAGTCTCGGGGGGTGTTACTGGCCGGGGGGTGTGTTCCCGGTCCCGGGGGGTGTGTTCCCGGTCCCGTGGGGTGTTCCCAGTCCTGGGAGGGGGTGTCACCGGCTGGTCCCAGTCCCAGGGGGTGTTACTGGCCGTGGGGGGTGTCACCGGGTGTTCCCGGTCTCGGGAGGGGGCTCCCGGTCCCGGGGGTGTTCCCGGTCCCGGGGGCTGTTCCCCGGGGCTCAGCGGGTGCCCGGTGTCCCCCCCCCAGGTCGGGGAAGCTGAAGGTGCCGACTGGGCCGACACGGTGAAACTGGCCAAGCACAAGGAGCTGGCGCCCTACGACGAGAACTGGTTCTACACCCGGGCTGGTGAGGCACTGGGGGGCACTGGGGGCACTGGGAATGGGGTCTGGGGGCACTGGGGGCCACTGGGGATGGGGATGTGGGGGTACTGGTCCTGTATGATAAGAACTGGTTCTACATCCGCGCTGGTGAGGCACTGGGGGCACTGGGAGTGGGGACTGGGGGCACTGGGAAGGGGGTCTTGGGGCACTGGGGGCCACTGGGAACGGGGATGGGGGGGTGCTGGTCTTGTATGATAAGAACTGGTTCTACACCCGGGCTGGTGAGACACTGGGGGCACTGGGAGTGGGGCGACTGGGGAGTACTGGTCCTGTATGATAAGAACTGGCTCTGCACCCGCGCTGGTGAAGTACTGGGGGGTACTGGGATTGGGGAGCACTGGGAGTGGGGACTGGGGGCCACTGGGAATGGGAGGGGGGGGCTACTGGTCCTGTATGATAAGAACTGGTTCTACACCTGGACTGATGAGGGATTGGGGGCACTGGGAGTAGGCACTGGGGGGACTAGGGGTACTGGGAAGCACTGGGAGTGGGGACTGGTGGCCACTGGGAAATGGGGGTGGGGGGGGTACTGGTCTTGTATGATAAGAACTGGTTCTACACCTGGCTGGTGAGGGACTGGGGGGCACTGGGAATGGGGTCTGGGGGCACTGGGAACGGGGATGTGGGGTACTGGTCCTGTGTGATAAGAACTGGTTCTACACCCAGGCTGGTGAGTGACTGGGGGCACTGGGAGGGAGCACTGGGATGCACTGGGAGTGGGGACTGGGGGCCACTGGGAATGGGGATGTGGGGATACTGGTCTTGTATGTTAAAAACTGGTTCTACACCCGGGCTGGTGAGGAACTGGGGGCACTGGGAGGGTGCACTGGGAAGCACTGGGAGTGGGGTCTGAGGGCACTGGGGGCCGCTGGGAATGGGGATGTGGGGGCACTGGTCTTGTATGGTATGGTAAGAACTGGCTCTACATCCAGGCTGTTGAGGGACTGGGGGTTACTGGGAGTGGGGACTGGGGGCACTGGTCCTGTATGGTAAGAAGTGGCTCTACAGCCAGGCTGGTGAGGGACTGGGGAGCACTGGGAGTGGGGACTGGAGGCCATTGGGAATGGGGATGTGGGGGCACTGGTCCTGTATGGTAAGAAGTGGCTCTACAGCCAGGTTGGTGAGGGACTGGGGGGCACTGGGAGTGGGGACTGGAGGCACTGGGAGGGGGGACTGGGGGCACTGGGGGGCACTGGTCCTGTATGATAAGAACTGGTTTTGTAGCCGGGCTGGTGAGGGACTGGGGGATACTGGGAATGGGGGAGCAGGGGCACTGGGAGTGGGCACTGGGGGGCACTGGTCCTGTATGATAAGAACTGGTTCTGTACCTGGGCTGGTGAGGGATGGGGGGGCACTGATAGCGGGGACTGGAACACTGGGGGACACTGGGAGAGGGGACTGGGGGAACTGGGAATGGGGGAGGTGGGTACTGGTCCCATACGATGAGAACTGGTTCTACACGTGGGCCAGTGAGGGGGTTACTGGGATGGGGGCGGAGACTGGGAATGGGGTGGGGGGATGAGGGGAGGGGGAAGTGAGGGAGGAAACAAGGGAGGAAACGCGAGGGGAAGTAGTGGGGACCCTGGGAAATGGGAGGAAGCGGGGGGCTCCCTGGGCGGCGGGGAGTTCCTGGGAAGTAAGGAGGAAGCAGGGGGGGTTCCTGGGAAGTGGGAAGTTCTGGGAAGTAGTGAGGAAGCAGGGGGGGTTCCTGGGAAGTGGGGGGCTCCCCAGGAAGCAGGGAGGAAGTGGGGGGCTCCCTGGGCAGAGGGGTGGTTCTTGGGAAGGAGGGTGTTTCCTGGGAAGTGGTGGGGCTGATGGGGGGGCTCCCTGGGAAGCAGGGGGGTTCCTGGGAAGCAGGGAAGAAGCAGGGGGGCTGAGGAGGAAGCGGGGGGTTCCCCAGGAAACGTGGACTTAGGGAAGTGGGAGGGTTCATGGGTGAGTCCATGGGAAGCAGGGGAGTTCCTGGGAAGCAGGGAGGAAGGGGGGGGGCTCCACAGGAAATGTGGACTTTTGGAAGTGGTGGGTTTCGTGGGGGGCTCCATGGGAAGCAGGGAGGAAGCAGGGGGGTTCCTAGGAAGTAGGAGGGTTCCTGGGAAGCGGGGAGGAAGCGGGGGGCTCAGGAGGAAGCAGGGGGTTCCCCAGAAAACGTGGGCTTATGGAAGTGGTGGGGTTCATGGGTGGCTCCATGGGAAGCAGGGAGGAAGCAGGGGGGGTTTCTGGGAAGCAGGGAAGAAGTGGGGGTGTTCCTGGGAAGCAGGAGGGTTCCTGGGAAGCAGGGAGGAAGCGGGGGGATTCCGGAGGAAGCGGGGGGCTCCCAGGAAATGTGGACTTTGGGAAGTGGTGGTGTTCATGGGTGGTTCCATGGGAAGCAGGGAGGAAGCGGGGGTGTTCCTAGGAAGTAGGAGGGTTCTTGGGAAGTGGGGAGGAAGCGGGGGGGCTCAGGAGGAAGTGGGGGACTCCCCAGGAAACGTGGACTTTGGGAAGTGGTGGGGTTCATGGGTGGCTCCAGGGGAAGCAGGGAGGAAGTGGGGGGGCTCAGGAGGAAGCGGGGGGCTCCCCAAGCAGCGGGGGGCTCCCCGAGTGACCCCCCTTTTCCCCTCCCCCAGCCTCCACAGCCCGGCACCTGTACCTGCGGGGCGGGGCGGGCGTGGGCTCCATGGCCAAGGTGTACGGGGGGCGGCAGCGCCGCGGCGTCCGGCCCAGCCACTTCAGCCGCGGCTCCGGCTCCGTCGCCCGGCGCGTGCTCCAGGCGCTGGAGGGGCTCAAGATGGTGGAGAAGGATCAGGACGGGTCTGTGGGGGGCACTTCCCCTTCCCCTGGGCTCTACTTCCGGGTCCCACTTCCCCTTTCCTTGGGTTCCACTTCCACCTCACTTCCTCTCCCCTATAGCCCTGTTTCAGCCCCACTTCTGGGTGTCACTTCCTCTCCCTGACCCCTATTTCCACCCCACTTCCAGGTGTCACTTCCCCTCCCTGACCCCTATTTCCACCCCACTTCCAGGTCTCACTTCCCCTCCCCAAGCCCTGTTTCCCCATCACTTCCGGGTGCCACTTCCCCTTCCCCTGAGCCCTGTTTCCACACATTCCTCCCCCCCCCCCCCATTTCTGGGTGTCGCTTCCCATCCCCAAGCCCTGATTCCCCCCCTCACTTCCCCTCCCTTCCACCTTGCTTCCAGGATGCCACTTCTCCTGAGCCCCATTTCTGCCCCACTTCTGGGTGCTGCTTCCCCTCCTGAGCCCCATTTCCACTCCCAGGTCCCCCTTCCTTTCCCCTGGGCCCCATTTCCACCCCATTACTGGGCTGCTCTCCTTCCCAGATGGGAAACTTCCCCCATTTCCCCCCCCAAAATCTCCCATTTCCCCCCCCCAAAATCTCCCATTTCCCCCCCCCAAAATCTCCCATTTCCCCCCCCCAAAATCTCCCATTTCCCCCCCCAAAATCTCCCATTTCCCCCCCCCAAAATCTTCCATTTCCCCCCCCCCAAAATCCCCCAATCCCCCATTTCCTCCCCAAATTCCCACTTCCCCCCAACACTTCCCCCTTTCCTTCCCAGCGGGCGCAAGCTGACGCCGCAGGGGCAGCGGGACCTGGACCGGATCGCGGGGCAGGTGGGTTTGGGGCCGTTTCCTGGGATTTTGGGTAGTTTGGGGGGGGAAGGGGGAAGTGGGGGGGCTGGTTTTGGGGGTGGGGTGGTGGGTTTGGGGTGAATTCTGGTGGTTTTGGGACAATCAGTTCCACTTCCTCCCCCTTTCCCTCCCCCAGGTCGCTGCCGCCAGCAGGAAACACTGAGGAGAGGAAATAAAGGCTGAAGCTTCCCAAGTGCTGTTGTGGCTGTGGAAACTGGGGGGAACTGGGAGGAACTGGAGGGGAAAACTGGAAGGAACTGGGAGGGGTGAAACAGGGAGGAACTGAGAGGAAACTGGGGGGAAGGAAACAGGAACTGGGGGAGGGAACTGGGGGGGAAATTGTTCCTGGAAGTGGAAGTAAGAGGGAAACGCCTCAAAATGGGGAGGAAACAGACCCAGAAATGGCCCCAAAATAGGGGGAAAACGCCCTAAAATGGGAAAGAAACACCCAAAATAAGGGAAATAAACCCATATAAAGGGGGGTGGGGGGATCAACACCCCAGAATTGGGGTGAAATGCCCCAGAATGGGGAAAGGACCTTTGGGGGTTTGGTCAAACCAGAATAGTTTGGTTAAAATGGAGCTAAGTGGGTTCAAATGTAGGTGGTTTGGGTTGAAATCGAGGGGGTTTGGGTTAAAATTGAGAGAGTTTGGGTAAAATGGAGGGTTTGGGGTGAAAATGGAGATTTTTGGGTTGAAATTGAGGTAGTTTAGGTTAAAATTGAGGTGTGGTTGGGTTGAAATTGAGGGGGGTTGGGTTAAAATTGGGGGGGGTGGGTTAAATTTGGGGGGTTTGGGTTAAATTTGGGGGGTTTGGGTTAAATTTGGGGGGTTTGGGTTAAATTTGGGGGGGTGGGTTAAAATTGAGGGGGGTTGGGTTAAAATCGTGGGGGGTTGGGTTAAAATTGGGGTGGTTTGGGTAAAAATCAAGGGCGTTGGGTTAAAATCATGGGGGGTTGGGTTAAAATTGGGGTGGTTTGGGTAAAAATCAAGGGATTTGGGTTAAAATCATGGGGGTTTGGGTTAAAATTGGGGGTTGGGTTAAAATTGAGGGGATTTGGGTTAAAATTGAGGGGATTTGGGTTAAAATTGAGGGGATTTGGGTTAAAATTGAGGGGATTTGGGTTAAAATCAAGAGGTTTGGATTAAAATCACGGGGGTTTGGATTAAAATTATGGGCGTTGGGTTAAAATCATGGGGGTTTGGGTTAAAATTGGGGGGGTTGGGTTAAAATTCAGGTAGTGCAAGTTAAAATTTACTATATTTGGGTTGAAACTGTGGAGCAAATGAAGTAGTTGGGTCTCAATGCAGGTGGTTTGGGTGAAAACGTCGGGTATTTGGTTAAACCCTCAGTGTTCCTCCTGCACCCCAGCGGGCTGGAGGGTGCTGGGGGCTGCTGCCCTGGGCTTTGGGTGGATAAACCCTCATTCTGTGTGTGTGTTGGGGGGGTTTTGTGTGGGGGTGGGTTTCTGGGGTGGGGGTTTTGTGTGTGGGGTGGTTTTTAGGTGACAAAATTCCCCCAAAAGGGCAAATTTTGGGGTCCAAACCCGCGGAAACGGCCCCTTCTCACCCGGCCTCTTCAGAAAGGGCTTTCCCGGAGCTTCCCCTTCCTTCCCGGCCATCCGCAGGCCGCTGCGTGGGGAGGAAAATGGTTAAAAACGCCTTTTTTCCCCTAAAAATCGCCCCTGGGGCCGCTCCGGCTCCCCGAGGCTTCGCCTGAGGCGAGCGCGCGGCGAGGCGGGAAGCTGAGCGGCGGCCGCTGATTGGCTGGCGGGGGGAAGGGCGGGAAGGCGGCGCTGCGGGTTTCTCCCCCTCGGCGCCATGTTTGGTGCGGAGGGGACGGGGGCGGGTCGGGCTCTTCCCCGGGCTGCGGCTCGTCCCCGGCGGCTCCCCCAGGTCTCTGGGTGCCGGCTCGTCCTCGGGCTCCGCTTCCCCCGTTCCCCCACCCCCGAAAAAGCGGCTTTTCAGTCGCCTTTCGGCCGTCGGAGCCGCCCTCGGCCGGGTCCGTCCGTCCCCCCCGCCCCGGGCTGCTGGAGCCGCGCCCGGCCTCGCCTCACGCCTCAGCCCCGCCCGGCGACGGCAGGACCGGTTCTCCCGCTCCCTTCCCTCCTCCCTTCCCCAGGCTCCGCTTAATTAACCCCCTCCCGCTAATTAGGGGAGCTCCCCGCACCCCCCCTGCCCCCCTTAAAGCCTCGGGGAGGGGGGGGTCTTCCCCTTCCCCCCCCCCCCCCCCGGAGATTTGGGGTGAAACCCGCGGGATTTGGGGCACTTCAGGGTCTCTCTGGGGCCGGGACCCCAGCGCCTCACACACCCTGCACCAGTTCGGCCCAGTTCAGACCAGTTGGGATCCATTTAACCCCGTCCTGACCCGCTTTAGGGCTGCCCAGCGTCATCTAAACCACCTTTGCCCCCAGTTTGGCCCAGTTCAGACCAGTTGGGATCCATTTAACCCCCGTCCTGACCCGTTTTAGGGCTGCCCAGCATCATCTAAACCACCTTTGCCCCCAGTTTGGCCCAGTTCAGACCAGTTGGGATCCATTTAACCCCGTCCTGACCCGCTTTAGGGCTGCCCAGCATCATCTAAACCACGTTTGCCCCCAGTTTGGCCCAGTTCAGACCAGTTGGGATCCATTTAACCCCGTCCTGACCCGCTTTAGGGCTCCCCAGCATCATCTAAACCACCTTTGCCCCCAGTTTGGAGCCCAGTTTGGCCCAGTTTAACCCTGTTTAACCCCAGTTCTGCCTATTTCAACCCATTTTTTCCCATTACAGCCCCGTCTTATCCCACCTTCCCCCCCACGCAGCCCCAGTTTGCCCCAGTTTAGCCCCAGTTCAGCCCAGTTTACCCCTATCTTGCCCCAGTTTACCCCCCCAGTTTGCCTCGTTCACCCCCAGTTTGGCCTCTCGGTCCAGTTTGGCCCCTGTTTGCCTTACTGGTGCCCAGTTTCCCCCCACTATGCCCCAGTTTAGCCCCAGTCCAGCCCAGTTTACCCCCATCTTGCCCCAGTTTACCCCCAGTTTGCCTCATTCACCCCCAGTTTGGCCTCTCGGTCCAGTTTGGCCCCTGTTCGCCTCACTGGTGCCCAGTTTCCCCCCACTATGCCCCAGTTTAGCCCCAGTCCAGCCCAGTTTACCCCCATCTCACCCCAGTTTACCCCCAGTTTGCCTCATTCACCCCCAGTTTGGCCCCTCGGTCCAGTTTGGCCCCTGTTCGCCTCACTGGTGCCCAGTTTCCCCCCACTATGCCCCAGTTTAGCCCCAGTCCAGCCCAGTTTACCCCCATCTCACCCCAGTTTACCCCCAGTTTGCCTCATTCACCCCTAGTCTGGCCTCTTGGTCCAGTTTGGCCCCTGTTCGCCTCACTGGTGCCCAGTTTCCCCCCACTATGCCCCAGTTTAGCCCCAGTCCAGCCCAGTTTACCCTCATCTCGCCCCAGTTTACCCTCCCAGTTTGCCTCATTCACCCCCAGTTTGGCCCCTCGGTCCAGTTTGGCCCCTGTTCGCCTCACTGGTGCCCAGTTTCCCCCCACTATGCCCCAGTTTAGACCCAGTTCCCCCCGTTCCGTGACTGGCCTCGACCACGTGGCCTCCCTTCGGGCACATTTAGCCCCAGTTCAGCCCAGTTCAGCCCAGTTTGGCGCTGTGGGAACACGTTGGAGCCCTGGTTCGTCCTTGCTCACGTGCCCAGTTTCCTCCCAGTTTGGCCTGTCCCAACCCGCTTCTGCCCCGTCTCATCCCGTCCACACCCAGTTCGCTCCCACTCAGCCCCAGTTTCCCCCAGTTTAGTCCTGTTTCACATGGGTTGGGCCCAGTTTAGATCCATTCAGCCCAGTTTAACCCTGTTCAGCCCCAGTTTAAGCCCAGTTTGGCCCCAGTTTGGGCTGTTTCACCCCGATTCTCCCTGTTCCATCTCCCCTGTGCCCATTCCAGCCCCATTCTGTCCCAGCTTCCCCCCACCCAGCCCTAGTTTAGCTCCAGTTTAGCCCAGTTTAACCCCATCTAGCCCCACTTTAGCCCAGTTTAACCCCATCTTGTCCCAGTTTAGCCCCAGTTTAGCCCCAGTTTGGTCTGTTTCACCCCATTTTTCCCTGTTCTGTGTTACCTCTGCCCATTTGAGCCCCACTGTGCACCAGCTTCCCCCATCTAGCCCCAGTTTAGCTCCAGTTTATCCCAGTTTAACCCCATCTAGCCCCAGTTTAGACCCATGTAGCCCCAGTTTGGCCCCAGTTTGGCCTGTTTCCCCCCATTTAGCCCAGTTTAGCTCCAGTTTAGTCCTGTTTAACCCCATCTAGCCCCAGTTTAGACCCCATCTAGCCCCAGTTTGGCCCCAGTTTAGCCCAGTTTAACCCCATCTAGCCCCAGTTTGGTCCCAGTTTGGCCTGTTTCACCCCATTTAGCCCAGTTTAGCTCCAGTTTAGCCCTGTTTAATTCCATCTAACCCCAGTTTAGACCCATCTATCCCCAGTTTGGCCCCAGTTTGGCCTGTTTCACCCCGTCTAGCCCCAGTTTAGCCCAGTTTAACCCCATCTAACCCCAGTTTAGACCCATCTATCCCCAGTTTAGCCCAGTTTGGCCAGTTCCCCCCCCCCTTTCTCCCCATTCCATCTCCCCTGTGCCCCCCCACAGCCCCGCTTCGCCCCCTCTTCCCTCCCCCTCCCCCCACCCTATCCCAGCCTGACCCCACCCAGCCCCCAGTTCAGCCCAGTTCAGCCCAGTTGGGCCCCGCTTCAGCCCCAGCTGCGCCAGGGGCCCCGTTTCCAGCCAAGGGAGGTGGGGTTTGGATCCCCACCCCAAAACGTGCCCCGCGTCCCGAGCGGCCTCGGGGCTGGGGGGGGTGGTGGTTGGGGGTCCAGCCCAAAGTGGGGGGGCCCCCCTTGCCCCCCCCTCTCCCCTCCCAGCCCCTCCCCACCCCCGGGACCCCCCCGGCCCCCCCCGGCCCCGCGTGCAGAATGGGCGCCCTGTTCGCCGCTGAGTCGCCGCTTTGTTCCCGCTGACGGGGGGAGAGGGGGGGGGGGGACCCGGTTGCCATGGCAACTGACCCCCCCCCAAACACCCATCACACCCCCCACACCCCCCCCCATGCTCCGGGGCGGCGCCGCGTTGAGGGGAGGGGGCCGCCCAGTTAACCCCAGTTAACCCCAGTTAAGCTTGGGGGGTGATTGTGTCACACTGGGGTGCCCCAGTTTGGGGCTGGGGTCCCACATCCCACCCTGGGGTCCCCAGTTAACCCTGGGGTGCCCCAGTTTGGGGCTGGGGTCCCACATCCCACCCTGGGGTCCCCAGTTAACCTTGGGGTGCCCCAGTTTGGGGCTGGGGTCCCAAATCCCACCCCTGGGTGCCCCAGTTAACCTTGGGGTGCCCCAGTTTGGGGCTGGGGTCCCACATCCCACCCTGGGGTCCCCAGTTAACCTTGGGGTGCCCCAGTTTGGGGCTGGGGTCCCACATCCCACCCTGCGGTCCCCAGTTAACCTTGGGGTGCCCCAGTTTGGGGCTGGGGTCCCAAATCCCACCCTGGGGTGCCCCAGTTTGGGGCTGGGGTCCCCAGTTAACCCTGGGGTGTCCCAGTTTGGGGCTGGGGTCCCAAATTTGGGGCTGGGGTCCAAAATCCCACCCTGGAGTGCCCCAGTTTGGGACTGGGGTCCCCAATTAACCTTGGGGTGCCCCAGTTTGGGTCTGGGGGTCCCCAGTCCTCCCCAGGGTCCCCCAATTCTGGTCTGGGGTCCCTAATCCCCTCCTGGGGTCCCCGATCCCACCCTGGGGTGCCCCAATTTGGGGCTGGGGTCCCAAATCCCACCCTGGGGTGCCCCAGTTTGGGGCTGGGGTCCCAAATCCCACCCCTGGGGTGCCCCAGTTTGGGGCTGGGGTCCCCAGTTAACCCTGGGGTGCCCCAGTTTGGGGCTGGGGTCCCACATCTCACCCTGGGGTGCCCCAGTTTGGGGCTGGGGTCCCAATTACCACCCTGGGGTGCCCCATTTTGGGGCTGGGGTCCCCAATCCCACCCTGGGGTCCCCATTTTGGGGCTGGGGTCCCCAGTTAACCTTGGGGTGCCCCAGTTTGGGGCTGGGGTCCCAAATCCCACCCTGGGGTGCCCCAGTTTGGGGCTGGGGTCCCCAGTTAACCTTGGGGTGCCCCAGTTTGGGGCTGGGGTCCCAAATCTCACCCCAGGGTGCCCCAGTTTGGGGCTGGGGTCCCCAATATCAACCTTGGGGTGCCCCAGTTTGGTGCTGGGGTCCCCAGTTAACCTTGGGGTGCCCAGTTTGGGGCTGGGGTCCCAAATCCCACCCTGGGGTGCCCCAATTTGGGGCTGGGGTCCCTCAATCCCACCCTGGGATCCCCTAATAACACCCTGGGGTGCCCCAGTTTGGGGCTGGGGTCCCCAGTTAACATTGGGGTGCCCCAGTTTGGGGCTGGGGGTCCCCAATCCCCCCCAGGGTCCCCCAATTCTGGTCTGGGGTCCCTAATCCCCTCCTGGGGTCCCCAAATCCCACCCTGGGGTGCCCCAGTTTGGGGCTGGGGGTCCCCAATATCCCCCTGGGGTCCCCGAATTCTGCTCTGGGGTCCCTGACACCCCCCCCAAGGTCCCCCAGTTCCCCCCCAGGGTCCCCCAGTTCTGGTCTGGGGGTCCAGTTGCCCCCCTGGGGTCCCCAAATCCCCCGCAGGGTCCCCCAATCCTCCCCCAGGGTCCCCCAAATCTGCTCTGGGGTCCTTTATCCCCCCCAGGGTCCCCCAAATCCCCACCTGGGGTCCCCAAATCCCCCCCCCCCAGGGTCCCCCAGTTCCCCCCCCGGGGTCCCCAGTTCCCCTCCTGGGGTCCCCAAATCCCTCTCCAGGGCCCCCCAGTTCTTGTCTGGGGGTCCCAAATAAACCCCTGGGGTCCCCCAGTTCCACCCCTGGGGTCCCCAAATCCCCCCCCAGGGTCCCCCAGTTCCCCCCAGGGTCCCCCAGTTCCCCCGTGGGGTCCCCAAATCTCCCCCCAGGGTCCCCCAGTTCTGGTCTGGGGGTCCCCAGTTCCCCCCCTGGGGTCCCCCAATCCCCCCCCAGGGTCCCCCAATTCTGCTCTGGGGTCCCTGATCCCCCCCAGGGCCCCCCATTCCCCCCCTAGGGACCCCAGTTCACCCCCAGCGTCCCCCAGTTCTGGTCTGGGGGTTCCCAGTTCACCCCCAGGGTCCCCCAGTTCTGTCTGGGGGTCCAGTTTCCCCCCTGGGGACCCCAGGTCCCCCCCCTGGGGTCCCCCAATCCCCCTCCAGGGTCCCCCAGTTCCCCCTCAGGGTCCCCAAATCCCCCCCCAGGGTCCCCCAATTCTGCTCTGGGGTCCCCAAATCCCCCTCCAGGGTCCCCCAGTTCCCCATGGGGTCCCCAAATCCCCTCCCCAGGGTCCCCCAGTTTCCCCAGTTCCCCCCCTGGGGTCCCCAGTTCCCCCCCCAGGGTCCCCCAGTTCCCCCCCTGGGTTCCCCAAATCCCCCCCCAGGGTCCCCCAGTTCCCCCCCAGGGTCCCCAAATCCCCCCCCCAGGGTCCCCCAGTTCTGCTCTGGGGTCCCCAAATCTCCCTCCAGGGTCCCCCAGTTCCCCCATGGGGTCCCCAAATC
The DNA here is from genome assembly GCF_964237585.1 of Gallinula chloropus. Lineage (NCBI taxonomy): Eukaryota > Metazoa > Chordata > Aves > Gruiformes > Rallidae > Gallinula > Gallinula chloropus. The sequence continues at coordinate 14,064 of NW_028168347.1, forward strand.
CCCCCCCAGGGTCCCCCAAATCCCCCCCCAGGGTCCCCCAGTTCCCCCCCCCGGGGTCCCCAAATCCCCCCCCAGGGTCCCCCAATTCCCCCCCCAGGGACCCCAGTTACCCCCCAGGGTCCCCCAAATCCCCCCCCGGGGTCCCCAAATCCCCCCCCGGGGTCCCCCAATTCCTCTCTGGGCTGTCAGGGGGGTGTCAGGGGGTGTGTGTGTGGGGGGGTCCCCCCTCTTTCCATCCCCCTCCCCCCCCCAACTTCCCATCTCCTCCATCCCCCAGGCCCCTCCCCCCCCTTCCTCCTCCTCCCCCTGCCATTGGCCCCGCCCCCCGCATCTCATTAGCATCTCATTACCCGCGGGCCCGGCAGGTGGGGAGCGGCCAGCGGGACGCGGCAGCCGCCATGCAGCCCCCCCCGCGCCCCCCCCTGCGCCCCCCCCTGCGCCCCGCGCTGCTGCCCGGCCTCCTGCTGCTCTGGGCCGCCGGACAGGGTAAGGACCCCCCCCCAAAACCCCTCCTGGACCCCCGAAAATCCCCCTCCAGCCATCCCCCCCCCCCCCCCCCCGCCCCAAACCATCCTCCCTCCACCGCAAAACAGCCCCAGCCCCCCCCCCAAATCATCCCCGACACCCCCTAAATCATCCCCGACCCCCCCCCCAAATTATCCTCGACCCCCCCAAGGGTCACCCTGACCCCCCCCAAACCATCCTCACCCCCCCAAATCATCCCCGACCCCCCCAAATCAACCCCAACCCCCCCCCCAAATCATCCCCGACCCCCCCAAATCAACCCCAACCCCCCCCAAATTATCCTCGACACCCCCCAGGGTCACCCTGACCCCCCCCAACCATCCCCACCCCCCCAACCATCCCCATCCCCCCCTCAAACCATCCTCACCCCCCCAAATCAACCCAACCCCCCCCGAAATCATCCCCTAACCCCCCCCAAACCATCCTCGACCCCCCCCAAATCAACCCCGACCCCCCCCAAATCATCCCCGGCCCCCCCCCCCAGGGGTCACCCTGACCCCCCCAACCACCCCCCACCCCCCCTAAATCATCCCCGACCCCCCCCAAATCATCCTCGACCCCCCCCAGGGTCACCCTGACCCCCCCCAACCATCCCCCACCCCCCCAAATCATCCCCGACACCCCCTAAATCATCCCCCAACCCCCCCTAAATCAACCCCCACCCCCCCAAATCAACCCCAACCCCCCCCCCAAACCATCCTCGACCCCCCCAAGGGTCACCCTGACCCCCCCAACCATCCCCACCCTCCCCAAATCATCCCCCCCCCCCCAACCCATCCTCCCTCCACCGCAAACCATCCTCACCCCCCCCAAATCATCCCCCAATCCCCCCCCCAAATCAACCCCAACCCCCCCCAAACCATCCTCGACCCCCCAGGGGTCACCCTGACCCCCCAACCATCCCCCAACCCCCCCCAAATCATCCCCGACCCCCCCAAGGGTCACCCCGACCCCCCCCAAACCATCCCCCACCCCCGCCAACCATCCCCACCCCCCTAAATCATCCCAGACCCCCCCCCCAAGGGTCACCCTGACCCCCCCAACCATCCCCCACCCCCCCAACCCATCCCCACCCCCCTAAATCATCCCAGACCCCCCCCCAAGGGTCACCCTGACCCCTCAAAACCATCCCCCACCCCCCCAAACCATCCCCCACCCCCAAATCATCCCCCCACCCCCCCCCAAATCATCCTCCCCTCCCCCAACCACCCCCTCCCCCCCCAGGGGTCACCCCCACCCCTCCCCCCGCTATTTTAGGGCCCCATTTCCCACCCCCCCCCGCGCCCCCCCCCCCCAAATCAACCCCCACCGGCAGCTCCTGCCGCAGCCCCCCCCCTCTCCTGTCACCTCCCCCCCCCCTCCTGTCACCTCCCCCCCCCATCCTGTCACCCCCCCCCCCCCCCCAGGACACGGGGACCCCCCCCCACCCCCCTCCCAGGCTTGAACCCCCCTCGGGGGGCTGGGGGGGGGGGGTCCCCTCTGTGTCGTCCCCCCCACAATGTCCCCATCGGCTTCGTCCTGGGGGGGGCACAGGGATGGGGGGAGGGGGGGGGGGGGGCTCCTTCCCCATCCCCCCCCCCCAAATCTGGGTGAGGATGATGATGATGGGGGGGTGGGGGGGGCACAATGACCCCCCCCCCAATATCCTCCCCCCCCCAGGGGTCTCTGTCACCCTCCTGGGGACACCGACCCTGTGCCCCCCCCCCACCCCTTTTTTAGGGGGGCCGGGGTGTCAGGGGGGGGGGTTTAGGGTGGGGGTGGGGGGGGTCATTGGGTGCCCCCCCCCCTCCCCCTCCCCCGGGTACCAGGCGGCGCCGGGCTGTCCCCGCGCGGGTGGCACAGAAAAGGGCCATTGTCACCCCCCCCACCCCCCCCCCAACACCCCCCGCGGGGTCCCTGTGTCCGTCTGTCCGTCCCTGTGTCCGTCTGTCCATCCCCCCCCCCCAACCCCCCCCCCGCGGGGTCCCTGTGTCCGTCTGTCCATCCCCCCCCCAACCCCCTCCCCTCCCGCGGGGTCCCTGTGTCCGTCTGTCCGTCCCTGTGTCCGTCTGTCCATCCCCCCCCCAACCCCCCCGCGGGGTCCCTGTGTCCGTCTGTCCATCCCCCCCAACCCTCCCCCGCGGGGTCCCGTGTCCGTCTGTCCGTCCCCGTGTCCGTCTGTCCATCCCCCCCCCACCCCCCCCCGCGGGGTCCCTGTGTCCGTCTGTCCATCCCCCCCCCAACCCAACCCCCCCCGCGGGGTCCCTGTGTCCGTCTGTCCGTCCCCGTGTCCGTCTGTCCATCCCCCCCCCCAACCCCCCCCCCCCCCGCGGGGTCCCTGTGTCCGTCTGTCCGTCCCTGTGTCCGTCTGTCCATCCCCCCCCCCAACCCCCCCCGCGGGGTCCCTGTGTCCGTCTGTCCGTCCCTGTGTCCGTCTGTCCATCCCCCCCCAACCCCCCCCACGGGGTCCCTGTGTCCCTGTGTCCGTCTGTCCCCCCCCCCAACCCCCCTCACCCCGGGGGGGCACCCAGGGCTGTCCCTGTGTCCGTGTGTCTGTCCGTGCCCCCCTCCCCCCCCCCAAACCACCCAGTGCCCCCAGTACCAGGGTCCCCAGTGCACCCAGTATGGGGTCCCCAGTTCGCCCAGTATGGGGTCCCCAGTGCGCCCAGTGCCCCCAGTACCGGGGCCCCCCGTGCACCCAGTAAGGAGTCCCCAGTTCGCCCAGTAACACCATCCCAGTATGCCCAGTATGGGGGTCCCCAGTGCACCCAGTAACACCATCCCAGTATGCCCAGTATGGAGGTCCCCAGTGCACTCAGTGTGTGGGGTCCCAGTACTCCCAGTACCAGGGTCCCCAGTTCGCCCAGTATGGGGTCCCCAGTGCGCCCAGTGCCCCCCATACCAGGGTCCCCAGTGCACCCAGTGTGGGGTCCCCAGTGCACCCAGTATGGGGTCCCCAGTGCGCCCAGTGCTCCCAGTACCAGGGTCCCCAGTGCACCCAGTAAGGAGTCCCCAGTTCGCCCAGTAACACCATCCCAGTATGCCCAGTATGGGGGTCCCCAGTGCACTCAGTATGGGGGGTCCCAGTGCCCCCAGTACCAGGGTTCCCAGTGAACCCAGTAAGGAGTCCCCAGTTCGCCCAGTAACACCATCCCAGTATGCCCAGTATTGGGGTCCCCAGTGCACTCAGTATGGGGTGGTCCCAGTGCACCCAGTGCCCCCAGTACCAGGGTCCCCAGTGCACCCAGTAAGGAGTCCCCAGTTTGCCCAGTAACACCATCCCAGTATGCCCAGTATGGAGGTCCCCAGTGCACTCAGTGTGGGGGGTCCCAGTGCTCCCAGTACCAGGGTCCCCAGTGCACCTAGTATGGGGTCCCCAGTTCACCCAGTAACAGCATCCCAGTGTGCCCAGTATGGGGGGTTCCAGTGCACCCAGTGCGCCCAGTAACAACATCCCAGTATACCCAGTATGGGGGTCCCAGTGTCCCCAGTATGGGGGTCCCAATGTGCCCCCCCAGCCCCCCCCAACCCCTGTATCCCCCCCCCACCCCCCTGGGTGCCCGCCCAGCCCCATTGGTGCCCCCCCCCCTTGTGTGTGCCCCCCACCCCTCCCTTGGCTGCCCCCCCGTTTCAAGCCCCCCCCCCAGTGCCCCCCCCAGATGCCCCCCAAATGTCCCCCCCCAAGTGCTCCCCCCCCAAATGCCCCCCTCCTCGCCCCCCCTCCTCGAGTGTCCCCAAATGCCCCCCCAAATGCCCCCCCCTCCTCGAGTGCCCCCCCAGATGCCCCCCAAATGCCCCCCCAAATGCCCCCCTCCTCGAGTGCCCCCCCAGATGCCCCCCGAAATGCCCCCCCCGGATACCCCCCTCCTCGAGTGCCCCCCCAAATGCCCCCCCTCCTCGCCCCCCCTCCTCAAGTGTCCCCCCCAAATGCCCCCCCAAATGCCCCCCATCCTCGAGTGCCCCCCCAAATGCCCCCCTAGATGCCCCCCTCCTCGCCCCCCCCTTCTCAGCCCCCCCATCCTTGGCTGCCCCCCCCTTGTGTGTCCCCCCCACCTCCTCAGGACCCCCCCTCCTTGAGTGCCCCCCCAAATGCCCCCCCCTCCTTGAGTGCCCCCCCCAGATGCCCCCCAAATGCCCCCCCCTCGAGTGCCCCCCCAAATGCCCCCCCTTCCTCGTCCCCCCCTCGAGTGCCCCCCCCAGATGCCCCCCCAGACTACCCCCCCTCCTCAAGTGCCCCCCCCTCCTCGAATGCCCCCCCAGATGCCCCCCCAGGATACCCCCCCCCATTCCTCGAGTGCCCCCCCCCGGATGCACCCCCACACCTCGGCCCCCCACCCCCTCCTCTGCCCCCCCCAGGGACCCCCCCCCACCCCTGCCCCCCCCCCCTCCCCCGTGCCCTTGGCGCGTGCCCTTGGCGGGGCCGGGGGGGGGAGGGGGACGGGGGGGTGGGGGGGGGCTGGGGGGGGGATTTTGCTGACACAGCGAATCCGCGTGGGTGACACCCCCCCGCCCCTCCCCCCATCCCCCCCACCCCCCCCCCGCGTCGTCATGGCAACCGGAGTGACGCCGCGGGCCGCGCGCTGGGGGAGGGGGGCTGTGACGTCATCGCCCGCTGGCCGGGCCCACGCGGCCCAGTGAAACCAGTATGGGGGTCCCCAGTGTTCCCAGTGTCACCAGTATCAGGGGCCCCGGTGTGCCCAGTACAGGGGTCCCAGTGCTCCCAGTACCAGGGTTCCAGTGCAGCCAGTAATGGGGTTCCCAGTGCACCCAGTATAGGGGTCCCCAGTGCACCCAGTATGGGGATCCCAGTGCACCCAGTGTCCCCAGTACCAGGGTCCCCAGTGTGCCCAGTACAGGGGTCCCAGTGCCCCAGTACCAGGGTTCCAGTGCACCCAGTATGGGGATCCCATTGTGCCCAGTATAGGGGTCCCCAGTGCCCCCAGTACCAGGGTTCCAGTGCACCCAGTATGGGGATCCCAGTGTACCCAGTATAGGGGTCCCCAGTGCACCCAGTACCAGGGTTCCAGTGCACCCAGTATGGGGGTCCCCAGTGCACCCAGTAGCAGGGTTCCAGTGCATCCAGTAATGGGGTCCCCAGTGCCCCCAGTACCAGGGTTCCAGTGCACCCAGTATGGGGATCCCAGTGCACCCAGTAATGGGGTCCCCAGTGCATCCAGTAATGGGGTCCCCAGTGCACCCAGTACCAGGGTTCCAGTGCACCCAGTATGGGGGTCCCCAGTGCACCCAGTAGCAGGGTTCCAGTGTCTCCAGTACCAGGGTCCCCGGTGTGCCCAGTACAGGGGTCCCAGCACCACCAGTACCAGGGTTCCAGTGCACCCAGTATGGGGATCCCGGTGCACCCAGTATAGGGGTCCCAGTGCATCCAGTACCAGGGTTCCAGTGCACCCAGTATGGGGTCCCCAGTACACCCAGTGTCCCCAGTACCAGGGTCCCCGGTGTGCCCAGTACAGGGGTCCCAGCACCACCAGTAGTGCACCCAGTATAGGGGTCCCCAGTGCACCCAGTATCACCAGTACCAGGGTCCCCAGTGTGCCCAGTACAGGGGTCCCAGCACCACCAGTACCAGGGTTCCAGTGTACCCAGTATGGGGGTTCCCAGTGCACCCAGTACCAGGGTTCCAGTGCACCCAGTATGGGGGTTCCCAGTGCACCCAGTATCACCAGTACCAGGGTCCCTGGTGTGCCCTGTACAGGGGTCCCAGTGCCCCCAGTACCAGGGTTCCAGTGCACCCAGTATAGGGGTCCCCAGTGCACTCAGTAACGGGGTTCCCAGTGCACCCAGTATCACAAGTACCAGGGTCCCCAGTGTGCCCAGTACCAGGGTTCCAGTGCACCCAGTGTCACCAGTACCAGGGTCCCTGTTGTGGCCAGTACAGGGTCCCCAGTGTGCCCAGTACCAGGGTTCCAGTGCACCCAGTATAGGGGTCCCCAGTGCATCCAGTATCACCAGTATCAGGGTCCCTGGTGTGCCCAATACAGGGGTCCCAGTGCCCCCAGTACCAGGGTTCCAGTGCACCCAGTATGGGGATCCCAGTGCACCCAGTGTAGGGGTCCCAGTGCACCCAGTACCAGGGTTCCAGTGTCCCCAGTACCAGGGTTCCAGTGTACCCAGTATAGGGGTTCCCAGTGCACCAGTATCACCAGTACCAGGGTCCCCAGTGTGCCCAGTACAGGGGTCCCAGTGCACCCAGTACCAGGGTTCCAGTGCACACAGTATGGGGATCCCAGTGCGCCCAGTACAGGGGTCCCAGTGCACCCAGTACCAGGGTTCCAGTGCACCCAGTATAGGGGTCCCCAGTACTCCCAGTAATGGGATTCCCAGTGCACCCAGTATCACCAGTACCAGGGTCCCCAGTGTGCCCAGTACCAGGGTTCCAGTGCACCCAGTATAGGGGTCCCCAGTGCACCCAGTAATGGGGTTCCCAGTGCACCCAGTGTCACCAGTACCAGGGTCCCTGTTGTGGCCAGTACAGGGGTCCCAGTGCCCCCAGTACCAGGGTTCCAGTGCCCCCAGTACCAGGGTTCCAGTGCACCCAGTATAGGGGTCCCCAGTGCACCCAGTAATGGGGTTCCCAGTGCACCCAGTATCACCAGTAACAGGGTCCCCGGTGTGCCCAGTACAGGGGTCCCAGTGCCCCCAGTACCAGGGTCCCTGCTGTCCTCCAGTAATGGTGGTGTTGGTGTCCCCAGTATCCCCAGTGTGGGTGTCCCAATGTTCCCAGTAACACTGTCCCCAGTGTCCCCAGTATCCCCAGTGTGGGTGTCCCAGTGTCCCCAGTATCCCCAGTGTGGGTGTCCCCAGTAACAGTGTCCGCAGTGTTTCCAGTATCCCCAGTGTGGGTGTCCCAGTGTCCCCAGTAACAATGTCCCCAGTATCCCCAGTGTGGGTGTCCCCAGTAACACTGTCCCCAGTGTTCCCAGTATCCCCAGTGTGGGTGTCTCCAGTGTCCCCAGTAACACTGTCCCCAGTGTTCCCAGTATCCCCAGTGTGGGTGTCCCCAGTGTCCCCAGCCCCCCCAGTTCTGTGCCCCTCCCCCCCCCCCCCAGTGGCCCCAGTGCTGCTGTTCCCAGTATCCCCAGTCTGGGTGTCCCCAGAGTCCCCAGTCCCCCCAGTGCCGTGTTCCCCCACCAGTGTCCCCAGTCCCCCCAGTGATGCTGTCCCCAGCATCCCCAGTGTCCCCAGCCTCCCAGTTCTGTGCCCCCCTCCTCTGCCCAGTGCCCCCAGTGATGGTGTCCCCAGTGTCCCCAGTGCCCCCAGTCCCCCTAGTCAGTGTCCCCCCTGTCCCCCAGTGCATGTGCAGGAGGTGTCGCCCCCAGTATCCCCAGTGTGGGTGTCCCCGGCCTCCCAGTATCCCCAGTGCCCCCAGTGAGACCCCCCTGTCCCCCAGCGCACGTGCAGGAGGTGTCCCCCCCAGTATCCCCAGTATCCCCAGTGCCCCCAGTGAGACCCCCCTGTCCCCCAGTGCACGTGCAGGAGGTGTCCCCCCCCCCCAGTATCCCCAGTGTCCCCCAGTGTGGGTGTCCCCAGCCTCCCAGTATCCCCAGTGCCCCCAGTCAGTGTCCCCCTTGTCCCCCAGTGCATGTGCAGGTGTCCCTCCCAGTGTCCCCAGTATCCCCAGTGAGTCCTCCCCGTCCCCCAGCGCATGTGCAGGAGGTGTCCCCCCCCAGTATCCCCAGTGTGGGTGTCCCCAGTATCCCCAGTATCCCCAGTGCCCCCAGTCAGTGTCCCCTCTGTCCCCCAGCGCACGTGCAGGAGGTGTCCCCCCCCAGTATCCCCAGTGTTCCCCCTGTCCCCCAGCACGTGTGCAGGAGGTGTCCCCCCCAGTATCCCCAGTATCCCCCAGTGTGGGTGTCCCCAGCCTCCCAGTATCCCCAGTGCCCCCAGTCAGTGTCCCCCCGTCCCCCAGCGCACGTGCAGGAGGTGTGTCCCCCAGTATCCCCAGTATCCCCAGTGCCCCCAGTATCCTCAGTCCCCCCAGTCAGTGTCCCCCCTGTCCCCCAGTGCATGTGCAGGAGGTGTCGCCCCCAGTATCCCCAGTGTGGGTGTCCCCGGCCTCCCAGTATCCCCAGTGCCCCCAGTGAGACCCCCCTGTCCCCCAGCACGTGTGCAGGAGGTGTCCCCCCCAGTATCCCCAGTATCCCCCAGTGTGGGTGTCCCCAGCCTCCCAGTATCCCCAGTGCCCCCAGTCAGTGTCCCCCCGTCCCCCAGCGCACGTGCAGGAGGTGTGTCCCCCAGTATCCCCAGTATCCCCAGTGCCCCCAGTATCCTCAGTCCCCCCAGTCAGTGTCCCCCCTGCCCCCCAGTGCATGCACAGGAGGTGTCTCCCCCAGTATCCCCAGTGCCCCCAGTATCCCCAGTGCCCCCAGTCAGTGTCCCCCCTGTCCCCCAGTGCATGCGCAGGAGGTGTGTCCCCCAGTGTCCCCAGTGCTCCCAGTGAGTGTCCCCCCCGTCCCCCAGCGGGCGTGCAGGAGGTGTGTCCCCCACAGCCTCCCAGTGCCTCCCAGTGCCTCCCAGTGCCCCCAGTGCCCCCAGTGCCCTGTGCCCGGTCCCCAGCGTGTGCACAGGAGGTGTCCCCCCCGACCTCCCAGTGCCCCCAGTGCTTCCAGTGCCCCCAGTGCCCCCCAGTGCTCCCAGTGCTCCCCAGTGCCCCCAGTGCCCCGTGCCCGGTTCCCCAGTGCCCCCAGTGCCCCCAGTGCCCCCAGTGCCCGGTGCCCCAGTGAGTGCCCCCAGTGCCCCCAGTGCCCCATGCCCGGTTCCCCAGTGCCCCCAGTGCTCCCAGTTCCCCCAGTGCCTGGTTCCCCAGTGCCCCCAGTGCCCGGTTCCCCAGTGTCCCCCAGTGTCCCCCAGTGCCCCCAGTGCCCCGTGCCTGGTGCTCCCAGTGCTCCCAGTGCCCCCCAGTGCCCCCAGTGCCCCCAGTGCCCCGTGCCCGGTGCTCCCAGTGCTCCCAGTGCCCCCAGTGCCCCGTGCCCGGTTCCCCAGTGCCCCCAGTGCCCCCAGTGCCCGGTGCCCCAGTGAGTGCCCCCAGTGCCCCCAGTGCCCCGTGCCCGGTTCCCCAGTTCCCCCAGTGCTCCCAGTTCCCCCAGTGCTCCCAGTGTCCCCAGTGCCCCCAGTGCCCGGTTCCCCAGTGTCCCCCAGTGTCCCCCAGTGCCCCCAGTGCCCCGTGCCTGGTGCTCCCAGTGCTCCCAGTGCCCCCCAGTGCCCCCAGTGCCCCCAGTGCCCCGTGCCCGGTGCTCCCAGTGCTCCCAGTGCCCCCAGTGCCCCGTGCCCGGTTCCCCAGTGCCCCCAGTGCCCCCAGTGCCCGGTGCCCCAGTGAGTGCCCCCAGTGCCCCGTGCCCGGTTCCCCAGTTCCCCCAGTGCTCCCAGTTCCCCCAGTGCCCGGTTCCCCAGTGCCCCCAGTGCCCGGTTCCCCAGTGTCCCCCAGTGTCCCCCAGTGCCCCCAGTGCCCCGTGCCTGGTGCTCCCAGTGCCCCCCAGTGCCCCCAGTGCCCCCAGTGCCCCGTGCCCGGTGCTCCCAGTGCTCCCAGTGCCCCCAGTGCCCCCAGTGCCCCCAGTGCCCGTGTCCCCCCCAGCCTCCCAGTGCCCCCAGTGCCGCCAGTGCTCCCAGTGCCCCAGTGCCCCCAGTGCCCCCAGTGCCTGGTTCCCCAGTGCCCCCAGTGCCCTCAGTGCCCGGTTCCCCAGTGCTCCCAGTACTCCCAGTGTCCCCCAGTGCTCCCAGTGCTCCCAGTGTCCCCAGTGTCCCCCAGTGCTCCCAGTGGCCCCAGTGCCCGGTTCCCCCAGTGCTCCCAGTGGCCCCAGTGCCCGGTCCACCCAGTGCCCCCAGTACTCCCAGTGCCCCCAGTGCCCCCCGTGCCCCCAGAGCCCCAGTGCCTGGGTCCCCCAGTGCCCCCAGTGCCCATGTCCCCCCAGCCTCCCAGTGCATCCCAGTGCTCCCAGTGCCCCAGTGCCCCCAGTGCCCCCAGTGCCTGGTTCCCCAGTGCCCCCAGTGCTCCCAGTGCCCCCAGTGCCCGTGTCCCCCAGTGCCCCCAGTGCCCCCAGTGCTCCCAAGTGTCCCCAGTGCCCAGTTCCCCAGTGCTCCCAGTGCCCCCAGTGCCCAGTTCCCCAGTGCTCCCAGTGCCCCCAGTGCCCGGTTCCCCAGTGCCCCCAGTGCCTGGTTCCCCAGTGCCCCCAGTGCCCCCAGTGCCCCCAGTGTCCCCAGCCCCTCCAGTCAGTGTCTGCCCCCCCAGTGCTCCCAGTGCCCCCCCAGTGAGTGCCCCCCCCAGTGCATGTGCAGGAGGTTCCTCCCCAGTATCCCCAGTTCCCCCAGTGAGTGTCACCCCCCCTGTCCCCCAGCAGGCACGCAGGAGGTGTCCCCCCCAGCCTCCCAGTGCTCCCAATGCCCCCAGTGCCCCCAGTACTCCCAGTGCTCCCAATGCCCCCAGTGCCCCCAGTACTCCCAGTGCCCCCAGTGCCTCCCAGTGCCCCCAGTGCCCTGTGCCCGGTTCCCAGCGCGCGCGCAGGAGGTGTCCCCCAGCCTCCCAGTGCCCGTGTCCCCCAGCCTCCCAGTGCCCCCAGTGTTCCCCAGTGCCTCCCAGTGCCCCTAGTGCCCGTGTCCCCCAGTGCCCCCAGTACTCCCAGTCCCCCCAGTGCTCCCAGTGCCCCCCAGTGCCCCCCAGTGCCCCCAGTGCTCGGTTCCCCAGTGCTCCCAGTGCCCTGTGCCCGGTTCCCCAGTGCCCCCAGTGCTCCCAGTGCCCCCCAGTGCCCCCCAGTGCCCCCAGTGCTCGGTTCCCCAGTGCTCCCAGTGCCCTGTGCCCGGTTCCCCAGTGCCCCCAGTGCTCCCAGTGCCTCCCAGTGCCCCCAGTGCCCTGTGCCCGGTTCCCAGCGTGCGCGCAGGAGGTGTCCCCCCAGCCTCCCAGTGCCCGTGTCCCCCAGCCTCCCAGTGCCCCCAGTGTTCCCCAGTGCCCCCCAGTGCCTCCCAGTGCCACTAGTGCCCGTGTCCCCCAGTGCCCCCAGTACTCCCAGTCCCCCAGTGCTCCCAGTGCCCCCTAGTGCCCCCCAGTGCCCCCAGTGCTCGGTTTCCCAGTGCTCCCAGTGCCCTGTGCCCGGTTCCCCAGTGCCCCCCAGTGCTCCCAGTGCCCCCAGTGCCCGGTTCCCCAGTGCCCCCAGTGCCCCCAGTGCCCGGTGCCGTTCCCAGTGCGGGCGCAGGAGGTGTCCCCCCCAGTGCCCCCCAGTGCCCCCCAGTGCCTCCCAGTGCCCCCAGTGCCCGGTGCCGTTCCCAGTGCGGGCGCAGGAGGTGTCCCCCCCCAGTGCCCCCCAGTGCCCCCCAGTGCCTCCCAGTGCCCCCAGTGCCCGGTGCCGTTCCCAGTGCGGGCGCAGGAGGTGTCCCCCCCAGTGCCCCCCAGTGCCCCCCAGTGCCTCCCAGTGCCCCCAGTGCCCGGTGCCGTTCCCAGTGCGGGCGCAGGAGGTGTCCCCCCCAGCCTCCCAGTGCCCCCAGTGCCCCCAGTTCCCCCCGTGCCTGGTGCCATTCCCAGTGCCCCCAGTGCCCCCAGTGCCCCCCAATGCTCCCAGTGCCCCCAGTGCCCCCAGTGCTCCCAGTGCCCCCAGTGCCCCAGTGCCCGGTGCCGTTCCCAGTGCGGGCGCAGGAGGTGTCCCCCCAGCTTCCCAGTGCCCCCAGTGCTCCCAGTGCCCCCAGTGCCCCCAGTGCTCCCAGTGCCCCCAGTGCCCGGTTCCCCAGTGCCCCCAGTGCCCCCAGTGCCCGTGTCCCCCAGTGCTCCCAGTGCCCCCAGTGCCCGGTGCCGTTCCCAGTGCGTGCACAGGAGGTGTCCCCCCCAGCCTCCCAGTGCCCCCAGTGCCCAGTTCCCCAGTGCTCCCAGTGCCCCCAGTGCCCCCCAGTGCCCCCCAGTGCCTCCCAGTGCCCCTAGTGCCCGTGTCCCCCAGTGCCCCCAGTGCTCCCAGTGCCCCCAGTGCCCGGTGCCGTTCCCAGTGCGGGCGCAGGAGGTGTTCCCCCCAGTGCCCCCCAGTGCCCCCAGTGCCTCCCAGTGCCCCCAGTGCCCGGTGCCGTTCCCAGTGCGGGCGCAGGAGGTGCAGGCGGAGAACGTGACGGTTCTGGAGGGCGGCACGGCCGAGATCACCTGTCAGCTGCGGC